>NC_079193.1:316078007-316101323 GCF_029499605.1 Hyla sarda
ACTGAACGTTTCACTGCGGTCGGCTCATTGAAATGAATTACATACGGGAGCGCATACGGTGACATACGGGAGCGCAAGGTTTTAGCTCCCCCCTGCTGTATGCGCTCCCGTATGGGAGAAAACGTGATGTGAATCAGCCCTAACATGTATGCTTCATGTCTCTCCTCTGACAGGGGGGAAAAGGATTGGGCATGTTAGATGTCACCTGCCCGATCCTGTTTCCAGAAAGATGTGCCACTACCGGCAGACGCTTAGCCCAATCTCTTTTCAAACACATCAAAGCACAGCCAAGTGATCATAAACAGGAGACATAGATGTTGGCCAAATAAATGTGTAGCCAACAACTAACTCATGTGTATGGCTAGCGTTAGCCTGAAAAATGTCATCCTATCATATTGGTATGGCCATAGACTTCAGGTGGCCCAACCACCAGCTATCTTTTGTGACCTCCCCCCACCCTTTAATTCTTGGCCTATTACCATTACAGGTAACCAAACAGAGATGTTATCTCAATGGAGAGAGGGAAGTTACACAACTGTCAGACACCTCTAACCCCAACTCTGTAGTCTGGGATATCTAGGAAAAGCTGGACAGTCCTGTTAAACTGGATATTAGATAAATGATGGCTGAACCTGACAGGTTCGAGGGTACTGATCTACCATTGTATACATCAGTGTTTCCCAACCAGGGTGCCTCCAGCTGTTGCAAAACTACAACTCCCAGTTGGGAGTTGTAGTTTTGCAACAGCTGGAGGCACCCTGGTTGGGAATCACTGGTATACATATAGGGGCAGCCCAGCTGTATTACATTTTAACATGCCCCATGGCTTCACATGGAGATAAGAGCCACCTGTAGTGTGTGGAAGAGGTGTAACACCTTCCCATACTTCACTAATACATTTATTATGTTATATCTCCAGTACAGTGATCCCTCAACTTACAATGGCCTCAACATACAATATTTTCAACATACAATGGTCTTTTCTGGGCCATTGTCACTGTAAACCAGACTCAACATACAACGTACAGACAGTCCAGATCTGTGAAACGTGTCAGAGGCTGGAAGAACCGACCAATCAGAATGGGCATTTACACCTATACTACTGAAGTGCATGCACTGACTGGTGTCTGGTAGCGACCCCCTACAATACAGGGAGGTATTACATGTTCTGTACTCTTTACCTGTGCCATGGTTAGCTGCTCCTTTAGACACCAGGTAAGGGCGGCTACATTTTGTGTGTACTGTACAGGACCCTGTACTCTATATAGATCAGTCTTTTCCAAAGGCTGTCCAGGCATGCTGGGAGTTGTAGTTTTGCAACAGCTGGAGGCACCCTGGTTGGGAAACACTGGCAGATACTTTTATATGTAAGGATTTGCTTTATCTATATTAGTTATCTACTTATTTTTCTTTAATCCTCACTTTTTGTTATTTTTGGATGACATTTTGGAGGCTTCAGAACCAATTACCAGGTTTCCATAGAGTTATGGTCTCAACATACAATGGTTTCAACATACAATGGCCGTCCTGGAACCAATTAATATTGTAACTTGAGGGACCACTGTATTGGTGTTTAGTAGAACAAAAAAACAAGTATGAAACCATCAAATATTTTTGTTTTACCATAAAAAACACCTTCCATTCATTTCAACAAAAGAGTGGTAAGGTGCAGAAAAAACAGGCCTCTATTGCCCCGCTATCTACTACTACCCCGCTACCTACTACTACCCCGCTACCTACTACTACCCCGCTACCTACTACTACCCCGCTACCTACTTCTACCTGAGCTTCTCCCCTGGGCTTGGTGTAGCAGGTGGCAGAGCTGCCACATTCAAAGGCTTTTAGAGAGCAACCACCCTGAGGATACAACATCAAGCGCCGCACTATTTTTGAGGTTGGTATTATCACCATGGTTTTTGCCAGTGTGAACGAGGCCTTACTCTTCTTGTCAACTGATCTAAATGTATATTACTATTAGTTTTTCCAAGCTGAACAAAGCAGAATAATGGGGGAGATTTATCAAAACCTGTGTAGAGGAAAAGTTGCCCAGTTGCCCATAGCAACCAATCACATCGCTTCTTTCATTTTTAACAAGGCCTTGGCAAAATGAAAGAAGTGATCTGATTGGTTGCTATGGGCAACTTTTCCTTTAAACAGGTTTTGATCTCCCCCATTAAAGGGGTTATCAAGGAAAAACACTTTTTTTTATATATCAACAGGCTCCAGAAAGTTTAACAGATTTGTAAATTACTTCTATTAAAAAAGCTTAATCCTTTCAGTACTTATGAGCTTCTGAAGTTACGGTTGTTCTTTTCTGTCTAAGTGCTCTCTGATGACACGTGTCTCGGGAACCGCCCAGTTTAGAAGCAAATCCCCATAGCAAACCTCTTCTAAACTGGGCGTTTCCCGAGACACGTGTCATCAGAGAGCACTTAGACAGAAAAGAACAACCTTAACTTCAGAAGCTCATAAGTACTGAAAGGATTAAGATTTTTTAATAGAAGTAATTTACAAATCTATTTAACTTTCTGGAGCCAGTTGATTGATATATATATATATATATATATATATATATATATATATATATAAATATAAAAAGTTTTTTTTTCCTGGATAACCCCTTTAATGTGTCTACAAGGTAAAGATACTTCATGTTTTATAGAAAACTAAAGGTCTGTTTGCTGATGAAGCCAACCTGCAGTATAAAGCATGGGGAAACAAAAGAAGAAACGTGAGATTCTCTCTTATGTCAAGTGGTCTCCAAACCGTGGCCCTCCAGTTGTTGCAAAACTGCAACTTCTAGCATGTCCGGACAGCCAATGGCCGTTTGGGCATGCTGGAAGTTGTAGTTTCGCAACATCTGGAGGTCCGCAGTTTGAAGACCACTGCTGTAGACTGTATATAGGCAGTGGCAGATTATAATTGCATGCTGATGAGCTCAAAGTATCCGAGGTGCTCCTAGACATGTTCTTTAGAATAGGTTTCCACTTGGTTTTATTTGGCCCGAAAAAAACACCAAAAACACCAACCCTGCCCTTATTATTTCATTCCCAAGAGGCAGTTTTTTTTTTTTGGGTAATTTTTTCCAAATTGGTGGATTTTAGTCTTGGCTTTTTTTCCCTTTGGCATTTTTTACCTTGCGCTTTTATCGAGACAAGTCAGGTGACTCTATCATCATGTGACTCAAGGATTTCTATTGAGAAATCCCCTGCATGCATCTCTATGGGAGAGCCAGAGATCTCTATGGGAACATCGAGTACTGCGATTCGACTCTCCCATGCAGATGAATGGAGGGCGTGTGATGACCCCCCCCCCCTCTTTGTGCACCAGAAGAGCTGAGCAGAAGATCACTGGGGTCCCAGCAGTCAGACCCTCCCTGCGATCAGACACTTATCCCCTATCTTTTGGATGGGGATACATTTTCCTAAAATGGAGTTCCCCTTTAAGGTTCAGTGTCAAAGATGTATTTTTTTTTGTCCGTCAATTTTCTTCAACAGTCTTTCCATTGACATAGTACCATAAAAGTCAGGAGAATATACAGTGCCCCTTATAAGAACCTACTGGAAATAAATCTTGAGACACATTTATTGAAGGAGCTGATATGCACTAAGGAACCTAAGGTGCCATAGAAAAATCCCTCATGTAAATCTATGGATCAGTTGGAGAAGGCATTAGTCGTTATCGCAAAGGCAAATATAATGGACGGCTGTAATATCTCTTAAATATACTTTTTATAAGCTTTGTCAGATACAGAGTCAGGACTCAAAGACCCCATTCATGCCCCTCACTGCCAGCCCCTCTAAGGACATTAGTGCTTTATTTAATCCTCTGTGCCGCGTCCATCTGTTCTACGCTGGTCGTTGTGTAACTACATCTACGTCTTTCTAGTGGTAGCAGCAGTGATATCTATGATGTGTTGTAGCCAACGGTATTACTGCTATAATAATATTACTACTATGACTTATAATACTTTTCGTTATATGACGCCGAACATATTGTTGTGCAGATCATTACACAACATTAGGATCATTTGGGTACATATTTTATTCATAGATCCGTAGCTGTAACAATAAATATGATATAAAACTTCAGAATAGTTATAGAATGTTTTTTTTTTTTTTCAAATTTCAAACCCAAAAGTTTGGAATGGAGGAGACGTTGTAAGACCCTCGAATTGTTTTGTAATAAATCATATGAAGTACATACAATTAACTGCGAAAATGGGGAAAAAACAAGTTATAAATAATAACAGTAACTCTATGGGGATGACTAGAGCAGGCGCTGTACAATGGGGGGGGGGATCGTCTGGTGAACATCCTCCCCCACCTGCCCCGCTCACCAGCTGCCTATGAATAATTTGAAGAGGAAACAAGAAATTCAGGTTTACAGGCCACACGCTTCCTATGCCATATCTTCTTAGACCCCGAGGCAGTGCACTGACATCTGTTACCCAAGTATAGATCCTACGTTGTCTATAGTGACAGCGATCAGGGCGACACCACAAGAACCCACCGCTCATATTGGCAGACCATGCGGCTGCTATGGGGCCCTTGGAAAGAGAAGGCCCTGTCCTGGTTGGTCTCATTTCTTTTTCCAATGATAAGAAACTGAGCAGAAATCCTCTCTGGGGAACTGCATTGTCAGCAAATTAATGGAGGAGGGGGGGGGGGGGGTCATTGACCAATGGGTCATGGAGAGCAAACAGAAATAAACACCACTTTTTTTCTCCTGGGGGGCAAAATTAGATGCCATAATAGGAGGATCATGTCAGTATTTTCTATGGGGCCCCCTTTCTTCTATGTATGCCGCTGCCACTGGATAAATACTAGAGCAGTGTTTCCCAACCAGGGTGCCTCCAGATGTTGCAAAACTACAACTCCCAGCATGCCTGGACAGCCTTTGGCTGTCCAGGCATGCTGGGAGTTGTAGTTTTGCAACACCTGGAGGCACCCTGGTTGTGAAACACTGTACTAGAGCATCATATAGATTTAAGTAATATAGATTTATTTTACCATATAGAATTATTTCCTGCCTTTAAAACAATTGGGAGAATATAGTCTATTTAAAGGGGTATTCCAGGAAAAAAAATATTTTTTATATATCAACTACCGTATATACTTGAGTATAAGCCGAGTTTTTCAGCACGCCCCCCTCGGCTTATACTCGAGTGAACAAAAAAAACGTTTCTGGCTTTAGCTGTGAGGGGATGGTCCCAGCCGCCCATCTCCGCCTGTCAATCAGTGGTCTTCAACCTGCGGACCTCCAGATGTTGCAAAACTACAACTCCCAGCATGACCGGACAGCCGATGGCATGCTGGGAGTTGTAGTTTTGAAACATCTGTAGGTCTGCAGGTTGAAGACCACTGTGGTCTTCGTCATCATCCAGACCCCCTTTTTTTTCTACTCACCTCCCCTCGGTGGGAAGGAAGGGTGGGCTGGTCCGGGCCATCCATATTCGACCTCCTATGCTACAGGGACCGTTCGGTGGGGAGGGTTAGTCTTTCTGGGCTGTCCATCTTCACCGGGAGGACCTCTTCTCTGCTCCGGGCCAGTCCCGGACTAGTGACGTTGCCTTAACGACGACGCGCAGGTGCGTGACGTCCCTGCGCAGTGGCGTCAAGGCAGCGTGAACATCCTCCCCCACCTGCCCCGCTCACCAACAAAAGGGGGTCCGGATGATGACGAAGGCAGTGGTCTTCAACCTGCGGACCTCCAGATGTTTCAAAACTACAACTCCCAGCATGCTGGGAGTTGTAGTTTTGCAACATCTGGAGGTCCACAGGTTGAAGACCACTGAGAAGGGATTGACAGGCGGTGATGATGAAAGGGGGGGGGGGGATGATGACGAGGGGGGATGATGCCGGGGTGATGATGCCGGGGTCTGGATGATGATGGGGGTCTGGATGATGACATGGGGGGATGATTTATTTCCCACCCTAGGCTTATAGTCGAGTCAATAACTTTCCCTGGGTTTTTGGGGTGAAATTAGGGGCCTCGGCTTATATTCGGGACGGCTTATACTCGAGTATATACGGTAGCTCCAAAAAGTTAAACAGATTTGTAAATGACTTCTATTAAAAAATCTTAATCCTTTCTGTTCTTATGAGCTACTGAAGTTGAGTTGTTCTTTTCTGTCTAAGTGCTCTCTGATGACACCTGTCTCGGGAACTGTCCAGAGTAGAAGCAAATCTCCATGGCAAACCTCTTCTACTCTGTGCTGTTCCCGAGACAAGCAGAGATGTCAGCAGAGAGCACTGTTTCCAGACAGAAAAGAACAACTCAACTTCAGCAGCTGATCATTTTTGGAAGGATTAAGATTTTTTAATAGAAGTCCTTAACAAATCTGTCTAACTTTCTGGAGCCAGTTGATATATAAAAGAAAAGTTTTTTTTTTCCTGGAATACCCCTTTAAGGAGCCAATAATACAAACATGGGGTCAGAGCTCCATTCAATCCCTGAATGTAGGAAGCCATGGCCAACATTCATATACCAACTCTCCTTTATTTCCCAACCTCTTTTCTACACAAGGGTTATGACAGATAAGGATGTATGTATAAGGTGAAGATACACTCCTTTCCATAACCATAACCCTTTGGAATATTCTGACATATATACGTATGGCAGAAGTATGCTGAGAAAGTCAGCGGCTGGGATCGGAGATAACTCCAATCCTGGCTGTTTAACCCCCTAGATGCAGTAGTCAAAAGCAACCTCAGTTAAAAGCTGCTTAGAATCTGTGTCCCGATCTTTTTTTTGGGCCTCCAATCGCCTCGCCATTTCACAATCAAGTATGCTGCTCAGTTGTCATGGAAGCGGGTAGCCTTGTTTAGGCTTTCTGGCAACCATGACTATGCTCCTATTACACCACACTATTATTAGCGAACGCATAAGTCCTTTAGGGGGAATAAAAGTTTAATTTAAAAACGGTCTAAAAAATAAAAAATTAAAAAAAAATAAGTTTAAAAAAAATATATAAACAAAAGTCCCATATCAAAAACTCAATATTTTTTTATTGTTTAAACAATTGTTCAATACATAAATTTGGTATTGCTGTAATCATACTGACCTGTAGAATGAGGTCAATGTGTCAGCTTTACCGTATGGTGAATGGCATCAATAAGAAACTCACCAACATTTGCAGAATTCTGTGTGTGTGTGTGTTTGTTTCAATCTACCCCATAAATCTATATTTTTTTGTTTTGGATTACATTATATGGTAAGATCAAGCTTTTATACAACTCTGTTGACAGAAAACAAATTAAAGGTGAGGAGGGAAAATCGAAAGTAATGAAAACCTAAAATTGGCTGCATCCCTAAGGGGTTAAGGACGCTTTTGGCATGTCCCCATTGGGAAAAGCCGAGTTTGCAATGGTGATTTGACTGCAATTCTTGTCCAGCTGTACCCCCAGGCTCAGAGATTGTAATGTCTACAGCAAAGCCTGGAAGATGGATCCTCCCGTCCGTTTTCTCGTACAGTGAGGTGGATATCTTTACTTACTTTACACAATTTGGAGCCTTTCATAATGGGTCTCGTCCCATAGTCTCCTGGGATTTTGTAGCAAACTCTCCAGATATTTATGATTGCAAAACTCCCCTTTCTGTAGACTGCACTTCCCTGTTTTATCCTCCCTTCTCTACTGTAAGTCATTGTTACTATGTCTTGCTATATCCAGGAGACCGGTATCCCGACAGCTAACTCTCCCTACTCCCTCATAAACACTCATACTTGGATCTGCTGATCGGGCATGTTTGTTCCAACAGGGAGGGAGATAATATAATGCATAGAAAGCAAACAGCTTCCCTATAATGCATTGAAAGTTTCTAGCAAAAAGTGTCATTGTAGGCCAAAGCAACTAATAAGCCTATCCTTAAAGTGGTACTCTGCCCCTAGACATCTTATTCCATATCCAAAGGATAGGGGATAAGATGTCTGATCACGGGAGTCCTGCCACTGGGGACCCCCACGATCTCTCCTGCAGCACCTCCGTTCATGAGCTGCAGGGAGTGAAGATTGCTCTGTGGCTGATGACGGGCGATACAGGGGCCGGGGTATTGTGACATCATGGCTCCACCCCCCTTGTGACGTCACGCCCCCTCAATGCAGGTCTATGGGAGGGGACGTGATGGCCATCACGCCCCCACCCATAGGCTTGCATTGAGGGTGTGGGGTGTGACATCATGAGGGGGCGGAGCCATGACATCATGATGCCCCTGTATCTCCCGTCATCAGCCACAGAGCAATCTTCACTCCCTGCAGCTCATGAACGGGGGTGCTGCGGGAGAGATCGTAGGGGTCCCCAGCGGCAGGACCCTCACAATCAGACATCTTATCCCCTATCCTTTAGATAGGGGATAAGATGTCTTGGGGCAGAGTATCCCTTTAAAATTAGAAAAAGTAGCCTCCTCTGATACCTCTGTTGCAGGACAAAAAATAGGATCCAATGGGTATAAATTCAACCTCCATTAGGGCAACCATTATCTATATGCCCTATTACGGCAAAAGAACATCATAACAAATTAGGACTTCCATTAAAGAGGACCCGTGGCCAACCTCCAAAAAATTAGATTGCATTATCAATAAATAGCTTAGTGTACTCTCACACAACTTTTAAACTTTCTTGATATGCCTTCCATTCCTGAGAAATGAAATTTTATAGTTTGACATTTTAGGGAATCTGCCAGATGGGCATGAAATTAATTTAAATAATGGGAATGAATATCATCTGATGGGTGGGATAATATAGTCAGGGGGTGGGTATCAGGCATACATGCCCTTCAATAAAACACATACACCCCCTTCAACTGTATAATCCCACCAAAGGCTGTCCGGGTATGCTGGGAGTGGTACTTCAACAGCTGGAGGCACCCTGGTTGGGAAACACTGATCTATGGATACCATTTAAATCAGCCCTCAATATGTAATTTGTACAGGGTTGTTCCAACTTTTCAAATGTTTGGGGCAAGAATCAGGCAGATGGATTGCAACATGCCCCATTCTTCAGGCATGTTAAAGTGATACTCCGCCCCTAGACATCTTATCCCCTATCCAAAGGATCCCCGCGATTTTGACTGTGGCACCCCAGACATTCGGTGCACGGAGCGAAATTCGCCCCGTGCCGTATGATTGGCGATGTGGGGCGGAGGTTCGTGACGTCAAGGTCAAGCCCTGCTAGTGATGTGACGGCCACTCCCCCTCAATGCAAGTCCATGGGAAGGGGCGTGATGTCTAGGGGCGGAGAAGATGTCTAGAGGCGGAGTACCCCTTTAAAGAAAGGGATAAGTCTCCGGCAGTGATACCTTGAAGTGGCTTACCCTTTACATATGAAGAACTCACTATGTAGATGTTTAGCAAACAAGTATTGAAGGTGTATGAACACTATGAAACCCTCATTTTAACCTTGCTTCATGACATTTTCTGCTGCCCCCCTTTTTCAAAACTCTATCATTTTTCTGCTACTACATTTCTTCTGAATACCACCCTATAAAACTCTAAATCTGCCAGTCATGGCTTTATTTCTACCACTCTACTCTATTACTCATAGCTGCCTATTCCCATGGTGAGTCCAGGCAAAGTGCCAAGGTTCTTGCCAGAACCGCCTCCAGCTGCTAATGAACTGGACACCTCTGCTGTTCTAGCAATGCCTGCTGTCTTCTCATGTGGTTCCGCTACATTGGCACATGGCTCTCCTTCTCTGCCTGCACAGCAGTGTTGGGTGATGCAACGGAAGCTGGCACCCAAAGATAATGTAACGTCCTGGTGGCCCATGTAGGGTGTATCCACACAAACAGTATCCTGCGCATATTTGATGTGCACGATTTGAAGTTGCAGATTTGAAGCTGTGTTCATTCACCTCGTGTACAGTGAAATCTGCAGCATAAAATCTGCAGCTTCAAGTCCTGCTTATCAAGTATGTGCAGGATACTGTACGTGTGAATACACACTTAAAGGGATACTCCGCCCCTAGATATCTTATCCACTATCCAAAGGATCTTATCCCCTATCCAAAGCATAGGGGATGAGATGCCTGATGGTGGGGGTCCCGCCGCTGGGGACCTGCGCGATCTCCCTGCTGCACCCGGCATTTGTTTAGAGCGTCGGGGGCAGCGCCAGAGGCTCATTAGGTCACGGCCGTGTTCCGCACGTGACATCATGGCCACACACCCTCAATGCAAGTCTATGGGAGGGGACGTGACAGCCATCACGCCCCTCCCATAGACTTTGAGGGGGCATGGCTGTGACATCATGAGCGTGAACGTGACGTCACAAGCCTCCGCCCTGCATCACCAGTCATCCTGCACGGAGTGAAGTTTTCTCAGTGCGCTGGATGTCTGGCGTGCCACAGCCGAGATCGCAGGGGTCCTGCCAATTTGTATCGGGATAAGATGTCTAGGGGCGGAGTACCCCTTTAAAGAAGATTTCAGCTGCCCAATTTTGCTTGATAATTGAGTTACAGCCTTTGGTGGATCCTGTGTATTTCACTTGACCTTTGAACCTGATACTAACCTTTCCATTGTTCCTGATTATACTTCTGCCTTATCCTTTTGGATGTCTACCTGGTATATGTTGTTCTTCTCCTGGTTTAGACATCTAGCTATCACCTGACTATTCTTTCCTAACCATGCCAATGCTGCATCCGTGCTACTGCTGCAATTCCGAAACTATTTGAGGACCGCAACCTTGGAATCCTCTTGTAGCAAAGTCCAAACCTCCTTGTGGAAGGGGTAAGGACCAGGTTATTCCTTAGACTCCAAACCTCATTTTAGCCACCTTCAGACATATTACAGCTTGGAGAATACACTTTTAGTTATGTAACCATAAGATACTCACCATCTTGCACATTCAAATACAAAAACTCTCTTGTCTTGTGCCTCCCTTCTCTATTGAGCTCCAACACTCTAAAGCCCTTAGTACTTTTCTCTTCTGAAAAGACTTCACAGTCAAAAATTGTCCCACAACCAGTTTTCCAACACAGCCACCATGTCTAACTACCCCCTAACCTCCTTTTAGATTGTAAGCTCTTATGGCCAGGGTTACTATCTTATAGACACTGGGTTCATCCGTCTGCACCTCTATTACGATGTGATACCCTAATATTGTGCTATATAAAGGGCAATGGAAGCAGCATTATATAGAAATGTAATAACAATATTAATAATATATTATGTAGTTGCTGCTTATGCAATTTTTGGTACCTTATGTAAAAGGTTTATTAAGCAATAACTACTTTACCAATATATAAAAAAAAAAAAAATCTGAATCAAATAAATAACAGTTAAAGGGGTATTCCAGGCAAGAACATTTTATCCCCTATCCAAAGCATAGGGGATAAAATGTCTGATCGCGGGGGGGGGGGGGGGGGGCGCTGCTGAGACCCCCCTGCGATCTCCCTGCAGGGTGCTGGTGCTGAATCTCCAGTTTCGGAAACCTCCAGGTTTCCAGGACTGGGGATGTGACGTCACGCCCCCTCCATTCATGTCTATGGGAGGGGGCGTGACGGTAGTCACGCCCCCTCCCATAGACATGAATGGAGGAGGCGTGGTGTGACGTGATGTCACCTCCCCAGTCACGGAAACCTGGAGGTTTGCAAAACTGGAGATTCAGGAAGATTGCAGGGGGAGGGGGGGGTCTCAGCAGCGGGCCCTCCGCGTTCAGACATCTTATCCCCTATGCTTTGGATAGGGGATAAAATGTTCTTGCTTGGAATACCCCTTTAAAGTGATAAATAACAGTAAATAACTACATTTTATAATTCAGACATGATCATTTTGTTAGGCGCAAGTTTGAGTAAAGCTATTTGATGCAGAAAAGCTAAGAATATCACACGTAACAAAAATCCAAGCTGGTTCTAGCGAGGGAGGGAGATAAACAAAATTCCTATTTTGTCGCTGACCTCAGATTTGTCCTACTTAGCCTTTTCTGATGGGTCACACATAGTAAGCAGTACTCCCCCCCCCCACCCATTGTGTGCCCGGTGAATATGAAGTGTGCACGCTCTGAGCACGTACCTGTTTATGTAGCTGAGAGATGTGCTCAACCAAATGGTTCTTCTCTACACGCAAGAGGGAGTTTTCCTGCTGAACCTTGGAGTGTTTGTTCTGTAAATCTGTCAACTGCTTGTGAAGTGAACTTCCAGTCATCTCTACAGATTTCCTGCCTCGCTGTAGTTGCAGCACCTATAAAAAAGAAAAATGCAATCGGCTAAAAACAATTGCGAATCAATGTTTTTTTATTTGCCCAATGTATCCGAGATAAAAATAAATAAAAATACATACAAAACAAAACAACTATGCAAATCTTGATAAATTTCTACTACAGTACGTGTAGGCCGATGAAAACTTTGGGGACTCAGACGATAGTAAACTAAACATTACAACTGCAGCATTTACCAATGACTAAGAATCCTTTGGCAGTGATTTGTATCCCTGAGAACAGTTGAAAGTCAACATGCCCGATCCTTATTTCTATCGACATCTTCTGTTGAGGGGAGAGTTGGGAGTCCCCCATACACATAAGATGTTTGGCCGGTTACTCAGGTTTCACCAACATTTGTCTAAGATGTATGAGGGGTCTTAAAACATTGCATTAGTGATCAAATGATCGCAGCTTGAAGTCCACATTTTTCAAAAGTTTTAGTATAAAAAGGTAAAAAATATGTAGTATTGCCAAAATCTTAACAACCTGTTACCTTTTCAGTGACATGACATGGCACATAAATAATAAGTTAAAAGATAAAAAAAAAGATAGAGGATTAATTGTTGTTTTTTCCCCCACTCTCCCCCCCCCCCAAAAAAAAAGAAATAAAATAAAAATATTAAGTAAATTAAGAAAGTATGTGTATGTTAAAACATAAAAATGTATACACCTTTGGTATTGTCATAGCCATACTAACACTAAAAGTAAAGAGTAACGTGTTATATATTTTACAGTAAACAGCATTAATAATGCAAAAAAGAAAAAACCTAAGGTAGACAAGCCAGGGCATCCAACAAGCGGCCCACGGGACAGATGCGGCCTGCCGAACATATAAGTGTGGCCTAACAGAGATCCCCAGTGATTACTGCACCCAGGGCTGGATCATCATCAGAGCTTCTGGAGATCCAACTCCAGGCCTCACGCTCTCTGCCAAATAGGTGGGCCTCCAGTTGCCCGCTCAGGACTTGCCACTTGCAATGCAGGTTTCCTGCGCTGGCCCACCCAAAAACAACATTCGGCATGTGGGCATGCAGATGGAAACATAGGAGAGATGACGCAATGACATGCATTACGGGTGCTTTCCGATGGCCCGTTAGAGAGAGAGGCTGTATTGTTTATAGCCAAATGTTCTAGAGATGTGCAGCACAGTGCCTAGATATATCGGTAAGGGGTGTATTGGTGGTGATGTTGATGTATGCTGGGCGGGTTGGTCTTATTATGGTGGAGTGTGCTCTAGGGCGGGTCTTATGGTAGTAGGTTGTACTCAAGGGGAAGAAGATTGGGTTGGGGACCTTATGCTGTAGTCATTGTTCATCTGGTCCAAACCACATCTGTAACATGAGATGTTCTGCGCTGAGCACTGTAGAGCACTGTCTCAGTATCGCTTTTATGATAGTGAAGCTCCGTTCTCTCTTGCAGCATGACCTTGGTCTGCGTGAATGTCTCATGCAAGACAGGGGTTAAAGTCTTACACACACATACTTTTCTGATTAAATGACCCAGTGAAGGAAAAACTTGGACATCCCTGCTATAAGGGGTTAATATAGCCTTCATTATATGACACTAGGGAGGGGTCCCCAGTGACTACTTTGCAAAGGGGCCTCCACCACTTAACCTGACCCTATAACTGTGCACCTCCTGTTTATGAAAACAAAACACAATTGGCCTGGACTGAATGCTTATTTTTCTTATCCTACCATTCTGCAACCGATTCTTCTTAATTTTAAGAATATTGCAGCAAGATGTGAATTTAATAAAACCCTTATGAGTGTGAATTATGAGATTTCTTTATGAAAGAAAAATAGACTGTTGGTAACTGTATTAAGGGGCGCATTTTCATATGCCAATTGGCCCCGGCAATGTGCCATGTGACCAATTACTATGTACTTTTTACTGCACACGACCACAGCTTTATGGTGCACATGGCTTGTACAGGTGAAACACATAAAACCCACATACATTACTGATGCCATTTGGTATGTGAGAGTGCACCCTAAACCTCATTATTTACACATTCTGAGGGCATTTTACCTTGATAAATTGGCACATCAGTGTATTTAGGTTAAACCTAAATAATTCTAACTATTATAACACCCTGTAAACTACCAGGCATGAAGACATATTAGCAAACCTGTTCCTGTGCTGCAGCAACTTTTTCCTTCTCATCGTGCACGAGTCTCTTCCAATGCGATAGTGTTAACTCTAGATGTCTCTCATTCTCCTTTCCTGATGTTATCTCAGAAATTCTTTTTGTACGATTCAAACTTTCTTGTTCTCTGAGTGTTCGTTCCTGTAAATGTGATTTTTTTTCATAGATGTAAAATTAAAGTAAAATTCAGAACCTTTTCAAATAAAACACTATGTCTGAAAACATATATGTTATAGTGTCGTTTCAACAGATTTTTTAAAACCTACACGATTTTGTTAGACTAACCCGACTTCTTTTTGCTTACTTTTCTAAATACAGCATACTCCTCTGCTATGCCATAAGACATTGCTGGAGAAAGTGCAGTGAACAAGCTTGCACTGTGCTGGAGACGGTTTACACAGTACGGTTCTATAGATGCCATGTGAGCATAGAAGGAGCTATTGATGCATTGGCTTTTCAAGGTGTTATGCCAGCAGAAATAAAAGAAATTGCAACACAATAAGGAAGGTGTTACATTAAAGGGGTACTCCAGGGAACTGAAACTTACCCCCTATCAACAGAATAGGGGCAAAATTACAGGGGGAGGGGGTTTAACCTCTGGAACCCCATGCAATCCCCTGTATGGGACCTGCTACTTACCTGTCCTTGGCGCACTTGTTACGCCGAGCGCTCCGGGTCCCCGCTCCTTCCCGGAGCGCTCGCTTCACTCTCCCCGCGGCAGTGCTCCGGTCACGTCCTCTGACCCGGGGCGCTGCGATTCCGCTGCCAGCCGGGATGCGATTCGCGATGCGGGTAGCGCCCGCTCGCGATGCGCACCCCGGCTCCCCTACCTGACTCGCTCTCCGTCTGTTCTGTCCCGGCGCGCGCGGCCCCGCTCCCTAGGGCGCGCGCGCCGGGTCTCTGCGATTTAAAGGGCCACTGCGCCGCTGATTGGCGCAGTGGTTCCAATTAGTGTGTTCACCTGTGCACTTCCCTATATCTAGTCTCCTCCCTTGCACTCCCTTGCCGGATCTTGTTGCCTTAGTGCCAGTGAAAGCGTTCCTTGTGTGTTCCTTGCCTGTGTTTCCAGACCTTCTGCCGTTGCCCCTGACTACGATCCTTGCTGCCTGCCCCGACCTTCTGCTACGTCCGACCTTGCTTTTGCCTACTCCCTTGTACCGCGCCTATCTTCAGCAGCCAGAGAGGTGAGCCGTTGCTAGTGGATACGACCTGGTCACTACCGCCGCAGCAAGACCATCCCGCCTTGCGGCGGGCTCTGGTGAAAACCAGTAGTGGCTTAGAACCGGTCCACTAGCACGGTCCACGCCAATCCCTCTCTGGCACAGAGGATCCACTACCTGCCAGCCGGCATCGTGACAGTAGATCCGGCCATGGATCCCGCTGAAGTTCCTCTGCCAGTTGTCGCTGACCTCACCACGGTGGCCGCCCAGCAAGCCCGACAGATCGCCCTTCTAACCCGTCAGCTGTCGGAAATGTCCACCATTTCGCACCAACTTCAGTCGCAACTTCTCCAGCAATCTTCTCCTCCGCCAGCTCCTGCACCTCCTCCGCAGCGAGTGGCCACTCCTAGCCTCTGCCTGTCCTTGCCGGACAAATTTGATGGGGACTCTAAGTATTGCCGTGGCTTTCTTTCGCAATGTTCCCAGCACTTGGAGATGATGTCGGACCAGTTTCCTACTGAAAGGTCTAAGGTGGCTTTCGTGTTCTGCCTTCTGTCTGGAAAAGCCCTGTCATGGGCCGCACCGCTCTGGGACCGCAATGACCCCGTCACTGCCTCTGTACACTCCTTCTTCTCGGAAATTCGAAGTGTCTTTGAGGAACCTGCCCGAGCTTCTTCAGCCGAGATTGCCCTGCTGAACCTGGCCCAGGGTGTTTCTTCCGTTGGCGAGTACGCCATTCAGTTCCGTGCTCTTGCTTACGAGTTGTCCTGGAATAGTGAGGTTCTCTGCGCGACCTTTAAAAAAGGCCTATCCAGCAACATTAAAGATGTTCTGGCCGCACGAGAGACTCCTGCTGACCTACATGAACTCATTTATCTTGCCACTCGCATTGACATGCGTTCTTCCGGATGGCGTCTGGAGCTTCGCCTGGATATGGACTTTGTTCGCACGAAGCGTTTTTTCTCCCCGGCTCCTCTCTCCTCTGGTCCTCTGCAATCCGTTCCTGTGCTTCCCGCCGCGGAGGCTATGCAAGTTGACCGGTCTCGCTTGACACCTCAAGAGAGGACACGACGCCGCATGGAGAATCTTTGCCTGTACTATGCCGGTACCGAACACTTCCTGAAGGATTGTCCTATCCGTCCTCCCCGCCTGGAAAGACGTACGCTGACTCCGCACAAAGGTGACACAGTTCTTGATGTCTACTCTGCTTCTCCACGCCTTACTGTGCCTGTGCGGATATCTGCCTCTACCTTCTCCTTCTCTACTATGGTCTTCTTGGATTCCGGATCTGCAGGAAAATTTTTTTTGGCCTCTCTCATCAACAGGTTCTACGTCCCCGTGACCAGTCTCGCCAGACCCCTCTACATCTATTGTATTAACAATGAAAGATTGGACTGTCTCATGCGTTTCCGCACAGAACCCCTCCTAATGTGCATCGGACCTCATCTCGGAAAAATTGATTTTTTTTTCCTCAGGTTCTTTGGCCCCAAGAAGAGGGGGAGACCCAAGGGGGGGGGGGGTACTGTTACGCCGAGCGCTCCGGGTCCCCGCTCCTTCCCGGAGCGCTCGCTTCACTCTCCCCGCGGCAGCGCTCCGGTCACGTCCTCTGACCCGGGGCGCTGCGATTCCGCTGCCAGCCGGGATGCGATTCGCGATGCGGGTAGCGCCCGCTCGCGATGCGCACCCCGGCTCCCCTACCTGACTCGCTCTCCGTCTGTTCTGTCCCGGCGCGCGCGGCCCCGCTCCCTAGGGCGCGCGCGCGCCGGGTCTCTGCGATTTAAAGGGCCACTGCGCCGCTGATTGGCGCAGTGGTTCCAATTAGTGTGTTCACCTGTGCACTTCCCTATATCTAGTCTCCTCCCTTGCACTCCCTTGCCGGATCTTGTTGCCTTAGTGCCTAGTGAAAGCGTTCCCTTGTCTGTTCCTAGCCCGTGTTCCTGACCTCCTGCCGTTGCCCCTGACTACGATCCTTGCCGCCTGCCCCCGACCTTCTGCTACGTCCGACCTTGCTTCTGCCTACTCCCTTGTACCGCGCCTATCTTCAGTAGCCAGAGAGGTGAGCCGTTGCTAGTGGATACGACCTGGTCACTACCGCCGCAGCAAGACCATCCCGCCTTGCGGCGGGCTCTGGTGAAAACCAGTAGTGGCTTAGAACCGGTCCACTAGCACGGTCCACGCCAATCCCTCTCTGGCACAGAGGATCCACTACCTGCCAGCCGGCATCGTGACAGCACTCCAGACCCACACCTTCTAAGATGAGTGCAAGTAACAGACCACCCAGACAGTGGTCCCGTCTAAGCCGCTGATTGGCTTAACAGGCCAACACTTGAACTCTTCTCCTGGGGTGAGGGCGGAGCACTCTGAGGACAGGTAAGTAGTGAGGACATGTACAGAAGATCACGAGGGTCCCAGCAGATGGACCCCCCCACCACCACAATCAGACATTTATCCCCAAATGGAGGGGAAAGGGAGACACTTCATCACTGTGGATGTACAGCAGTAGGTGCACTGCTATTTACAGAAGACACAGCTACCCTGAGCCTGTGGGTGGTGAGAGATGATAATTTAGAATTTCCTTTTAGAAACAGTGTGGATCATCTTCAGCAGGCAGACTGGCTTAGCTTGCTCAGGCTCTCTCTTCTCCTCTTGCACATTGCAGTAGCTAAGCTCCACCCCCACTACCCATATTTTGTCCTGATCTAGCTATTACTAGAGACAGATTTCTCCCAACAACAGATAGTGGACAGCAGATTGCAGTGAAGGGAGACATCTAGTGGTCAAGAGTTAGAGCTGTTTTTCTGAGGTATATTATGTTATAGCATGCTAGATGAAAAATGAAGTACGTTCGGAATTGTAATCTCACAAGGCTGATATTCTTTAAGAGCACTGTCGGAGAAAATGTCATTTTTCCTGGGGTGATTGGTGACTTAAAGGGGTACTCCGGTGGAAAACATTTTTTTTTTAAATTATCTGGTGCCAGAAAGTTAAAACAGATTTGTAAATTACTTCTATTAAAAAAATCTCTATCCTTACAGTACTTTTTTTTAGCAGCTGTATGCAACAGAGGAAATTCTTTAAATTTTTTGTCTTGTCCACAGTGCTCTCTACTGACACCTATGCTGATCTGGACAGTTCCTGACACGCACAGAGATGTCAGAAGAGAGCACTGTGGACAAGACAGCATACAGCTGCTAATAAGTACTGGAAGGATAAAGATTATTTAATAGAAGTAATTTACACATCTGTTTAACTTTTTGACACCAGTTCATTAAAAAAAAAAGTTTTCCACTGGAGTACCCCTTTAAATACCAGTTTTGCACCAGCTCAATTGTGAAAAGTCATAAGTGACTATAAGGCATCTATAGGTGTTGTGGTTGTGCACAGAACGTAAAGGTGAGTATTACCAACTATTATCGTCTATAAGTGTGCAAACCTTTCAGTTCTGCCCTACAAAGAGTGTTTTTCTTCTTTTTATATTTCAAATACATTGACTGCAGATCCCAACCTTTCCAGTAGGGTCATGATAAGTTTTGGATGTTCACTAAAGGCAAAGTTAGAATGGAAATGACTTGACCGATCCTACTATGGAGCTGCAGCTAATCCCCCTCCTTCTTACAAAGAGTTTAACCTGCACAATCAACAGTGGTATGGACATGGTGATAAGTGATGGCCAAAACAATCACGACCAGCGGTTATCTTGTGAATAGGACCACCTTAACAAGAGATTACAGACTTCTTTTAACAAGATAGTTTCAGAGGAGTCAGAAAATGTGCAGGATAGTACTAATAATCCAGAAAATATGTTGTTGAACAAAATAAATGTTACTACTTAACTTTTATATGTTGTCTCCGACTATGTTGTCAAAATTGGGCTCTATTGAAAGGAGTTGTTTTGGCAGGTACCCACATAGATTTCTTTAGGTCCCATTCAGATTAACGTAAAAGTTGCTGGAATTTCTGCAACAAACCTGTTGTGTGTGGGTTTCAACCTTTTGGTTCTTCAAAGCAGCTTTTAAACTTTTCAATAGTTTCCATTTCTGTCTAGACTTGCCGCATTTCTGATGTATACCAAGTGAGCAGGGATCCAGGACTATCAATACATACATATAGGATATATAGGATATACAGTCATGGCCGCAAATGTTGGCAGATAAAAAGCATAGTAGTTCACTTAGTGTGTCTGTATGTCCCACACTAAGCATGGACAACAGAAAGAAGAGAAGAGAACTGTCTGAGGACTTGAGAAACAAAACTGTGGAAAAATATCAACAATCTCAAGGTTACAAGTCCATCTCCAGAGATCTAGATTTGCCTTTGTCCACAGTGCGCAACATTATCAAGAAGTTTGCAACCCATGGCACTGTAGCTAATCTCCCTGGGCGTGGACGGAAGAGAAAAATTGATGAAAGTTGTCAACGCAGGATAGTCCGGATGGCAGATAAGCAGCCCCAAACAAGTTCCAAAGATATTCAAGCTGCAGGCTCAGGGAGCATCAGTGTCAGCGCGAACTATCTGTCAAGATTTAAATGAAATGAAACGCTATGGCAGGAGACCCAGGAGGACCCCACTGCTGACACAGAGACATAAAAAAGCAAGACTACATTTTGCCAAAATGAAGTTGAGTAAGCCAAAATCCTTCTGGGAAAACGTGTTGTGAACAGATGAGACACATCATTCTACTGTTTACCGAAAATGAAATGAGGCCTCTAAAGAAAAGAACACAGTACCTACAGGGAAATACGGTGGAAGTTCAATGATGTTTTGGGGTTGTTTTGCTGCCTCTGGCACTGGGTGCCTTGAATGTGTGCAAGGCATCATGAAATCTGAGGATTACCAACGGATTTTGGGTTGCACTGTGCAGCCCAGTGTCAGAAAGCTGGGTTTGTGTCCGAGATCTTGGGTCTTCCAGCAGGACAATGACCCCAAACATACGTCAAAAAGCACCCAGAAATGTATGGCAACAAAGCACTGGAGAGTTCTGAAGTGGCCAGCAATGAGTCCAGATCTAAATCCCATTGAACACCTGTGGAGAGATCTTAAAATTGCTGTTAGGAAAAGGTGCCTTCCAATAAGAGAGACCTGGAGCAGCTTGCAAAGGAAGAGTGGTCCAACATTCCGGCTGAGAGGTGTAAGAAGCTTATTGATGGTTATAGGAAGCGACTGATTTCAGTTATTTTTTCCAAAGGGTGCGCAACCAAATATTAAGTTAGGGGTGCCACTAATTTTGTCTAGCTCATTTTTGGAGTTTGGAGTGACATTATGTACAATTAGCTTTTTTTCCTCCCTTTTTTGGTTTAGTTCCAATACACACAAAGGGAATAAACATGTGTATAGCAAAACATGTGTTACTGCAATCGTTTTCTGTGAGAAATACTTCATTTTCTAGAAAAAATTCCGGGGTGCCAACATTTATGGCCATGACTGTATAATGGTATTATCTACATTATATAATAAGTTTTTGTTGATGACAGGTACGCTTTAAAGAAGTGCCATTTCTACTGTTTTTGGCAGGGGGGATTATTTGCTGTTTATCTATTTTAACCCGTTAGGGACTTTCAGTGTGATAAAACTAATACAGTTAAAGGTCTGATTATTTGCCCCAATACTTGAGGATACTCCCCTGATGACGCCGTGATCACATGCGTCAGAAACGCGTTGGGAGAACCTAGATTCATGTAAATACTTTTTCTGTGAGGTGCACATTTGACATAGTGCTCTCCAGATGGATACTTGAATACTTGCCGTTTTTTTTAGCAGCTTATATAAAGGTTTGCTTTCTACAGATTATATCCTTGTCAAATTGTGAGAACACTAATTTTCTTTTGTCTATGTTTTAAGAGGAATATTAAAAGTTATAATTTGAGCACCTTCTTTACACTGGTGTGGTCAGCTGGTATTGGATTTATTGTACTTTTATTGTACATTGCAGACTATGAAGACTGGACAGACTTTAGTAAGTTTTTAGGACATGTGCGACTATAATCAGTGGAATACGAAGAACTATCTCTGAGATAGAGTAAATTAGCATGACTACAGCTAATCTACCCTTGTTAAAGGGGCCACCCAACAAAAGATAAACTGGACGTGACAGCAAACAGCAGATCTGACACAAAAAGAGTGAATACTATTATGCTCTGTTTATTTTAGCTGTTTTCCATTGTGACTGTAAAAACAATTAGGCTCCGTTCACACTGGCATCATGGTTTAGGTCATCTGGTATTATTTGCTTCTGATGGGCACAATATTGTAGCCTACTGTGCTATTCAAACCTGAAAAAACTTGACAGACCCATCATATGTCTAGGGGGTTACACATGGATTTGTAATATGTGAAATAAATCCTTTAAAAACTGGATCCATTGAGTCTCAAAATTCTTATTCCTTATGTCCTAACAAGCAGCAGGAGTGGGTATTTCTACACCAGTGAAACTAGTAGGACAGGAGGACATCTATGGAAATCTACGCACAATTCCTGATAGTACATCATCAGGTTTCTATTATGAATTAAATAAAGATGTTTGGGCTCAGGTCAGCAACTACAGAGGCAGTTTCTGTATGGCAACTGAGCCTTCTTCAAGCGGAAGTTCTGGGCCTTTGGAACTGCAATCTCAAGGACGGGGAAGTGCTCCCTGTCTGTGGAAGTATGTTCCTCCCTCAAGTGGTGGAAACAACTGAGAGATGGAAAATCCTTGATTCAATCTCATTGAATTATGTTGACTATGGATGCATCCCTTCCAGGTTGGAAAAGAGCAGTGTCTATTATCCAACTTCGGAGAGCAATCCATTCGATGCTCATTTACTTTGCTCCTCTTACTTGTCGAATAGCAGCAAGAGTACACTGTGACAATATGAGTGCTGTATGTTTCATCAACAAGCAGGGAGACACGAGATCTCAACTTCTCCTCAAGGAAGCAAGATGGATCCTCAGTTGGGCAGAGAGGAACCTAACCCACCTTTCTGCAGTCCACATACTCAGAACAATTTATGTGGTAGCAGATCACCAGAATCAAGGGCTTACAGTAACAGGTGAGTGGTCCCTGAATGAAGAAAAATGTCCTTAGATCACTTGATGTTGGGGGATGCCCGTGATAGATCTCCCTGATTGTCATTAAACCATTCAGGCCAAAGTGGTCTTGGTTAACCTGACTCATATGGAAGAGTCAAGGAAAATATTGGGGACTTTTACTAATGCAGGGATAGTGTCTTAGGATACAAGATCCCATCTGGATCTGGGGAGACTCCGTCTGACAGCCTGGAGATTGACCAGTCCCTACTAGAGGCTAGAGGGCTTTCAACAGCAATCTTTTAAACTCCATGGCGGAGTCTACTAAGAAGGCATATGTAAAACTTGTCCCTCAGTGGGATCTATCTGTAGTTTCCAGGGGGTTTTGCTATTCCCTTTGGAGCCTTCTTTAAAAATAACTTTTTCTGTTGAGCATTAAATCGGTCAAGAGAATTGGAGAGCTTCAGGCTTCATTAGCCTTAGTTCTTCTAAGATTCCTCCCTACTTTAACCCCTTCCCAACCCATGGCATACATGTACGTCATGGGTCGGGTGGGCGGACATGACGGGGGCCCGGTGGTCGGGTCTGCGTCATGACTGGGAGGTGTCTGCTGCTATCAGCAGCTGACATCTGCTAGTAATGACTGACATCAGAGATCGCTCCGATGTCCGTCATTTAACTGTTTAAATACTGTAATCTATACAGATCACAGCATTTAACCATTAAGTGCCTCTATTCCCTGGTGTCTAGTGGTCCCATAGCCCCCCCCCCCCCACACCAGATGTAATTGCAGGGGGCTATGGGTTGCTAGG